>NC_079457.1:6807479-6839979 GCF_903798145.1 Danio aesculapii | reverse complement strand
GCAAAAATACCTCCATCCCTTTTAGACGAGCACGGTGCCTTTTAGCTGTTGTCCCAATGCCAGACTGTAACTGGAGCACGTGTAGATCCACAAGCCCCAGACTCTCCCTAATTCCCTCCATGTGCACGACTGTACTTTCCCCGGCCCTACAGAAAACACGTCATGCGGTTGGTTTCTACTACGATCCGGATTGTAGGAAAGAGGGAGGTCTAATTGGAAGCAGATCGCGGATGTGTTTCCTCATCCAAAACTGCCACCCAATATCTTTGAGATCAGAGTTACGAATCGAAACTGGAGAGAGAGCGATTGTCTCACCGGGGCAGGTGCTTCTTTTTAAGACGTCTTCTGGGATGCTGGTTTAAACTGCTAAGTCAGGCGATATTTGTGAAAAACTATTAAACATATGGAAATAATCGGGGATGTTTATTTGCTAAGTGCACGTGTGTGTTTTATTTTTTTTTTGATGTGTGATGTAATTTGAACTGAAACATGAAAGCAGGGCAGGGTATATTGAGTAGCCCCTCAATGAGCTAACAAAACGACATGTAATTTTTTTTACACTTGAATGAATCAAAAGCTGAAGTGCTAGTGTTTGGCCTTTCGAGTGTCTGTGAATCTACAATTAATCAGTTAGATTCGTTTAAGCCTAAGGTCCAGAGTCACGCAAAAAGTCAGTTATTTTGACACTGAGTTAAAGTTTGACAAGCAAATAAATTCAGTTTCTATCAATTGAGGAACATTGCCAAATTGAAGCCTTTTCTGCAGGGGCATCGCTAGACCCTATTAATGGGGCACGTGCCCCAGTAAAAATCTCCAGTGCCCCAGTAAATGCATTGAGATATGATTTACTTCATATGCAAGTGTATTTATTAAGAGTGGTAATTCTGAAATAAAGACGTTATTCTCTATGTGCAACTGAACCAATGCAGGTGAAAGCAATGTGTTTAATCAAAAAGCAAACTGAGGCATCTCCGCATGTGCGCAGAGAACCCGCGCGCCTCACGCACGCGCCGCTCTTCTGCCGGTGCGAGTCCCGGTAGTTAACATACGCGCCAAAAAAGCGGGCTACTGGCTTGTCACGCGCCGCGCATGCGTTGTAAAACCGGTGTAACGGCCTTTTTTTATTTTGCAAGTCGACAAAACTAAAGTTTAAACAATATGACGGTGATCTTACTAAGCGTGCCTCCTGATAGATTTTTTTTTTGTATGAGGCAAAAAGGAGGGATGAGGAGTCAGGGAGGTAAAGACTTAATAAACCTAATTCTCTGCCATGTGTCAAGTCTAAGACAACAGATAATTCTATAAAACATATATTTTTTTGTATTTTATTGAATTGTCTATAGAATTTCATTCAAATAAAATGAAAATATATGCAAAAGATTTCCTAAATGATCTTAGCATCACTCCAGTTGTGTGTAAACATTGTTTAGTTACATTTAAGATTATTTAGAATAATAATTGTACAATAACAAGAATACTTTTATTTATGATAAAGATTTATTTAAAAAAATATATATATATGTGTGTGTGTGTGTGTGTGTGTAGTATTCATAGTTTATGAATTTGAATGAGTGTGTATGGATGTTTCCCAGTACTGGGTTGCAGCTGGAAGGGCATCCACTGTGTAAAACATATGCTGGAATAGTTGACGGTTCATTCCGCTGTGGCGACCCCTGATTAAATAAAGAGACTAAGCCTATCTGTTGTCCTTTAGACCCGACTCATAATTTTTTTTAGGCCTAATCCTACCTCCCTGACTTTTCATCCCTCCTTTCTGCTTCATAGCATGTTTAGTTAAAATAAGATCAGGTTTCACAAAGCATGAACTCTGCGTAACTTTTTTATGTGCATGTTAACAACTGGGATTCGTCTTCTGTCTTCAGATGTGCTGCTGAGGTTTCTCAGTCCCAGAGTCGTAAAAACTTCTTTCTAAGTAGTTTCGCGCGTCCTCTGTTCTTGCGGTCTTGAGTATTGGAACTGAACTTTGGCGGCTGATGATGACGTTACACAAGAACACGAGGCCGCAAGACCACTAAAGAACGCATATTGAGAAACAGCCATTGATTTACTTCCATCGGCTAGACACCTGTCTCACAGCTCTGTGAATGCCGGTGCCGTTACTTATTGATCCGCGATCGGTAAAAGTAGCTTGTGTGTACGCCACTGCGCTACTTGACTAAAAAAAATAGCTTCGCTTCTGAAAAGCTATTTGATTTATAAAGTAGCGTCGCTACCGCCATGCTACTGAGAAATGTAGCTATATCAGAATAGTACCGCTTTAATAAATGGCCTTAGCTGAAGGCATCGTGCATATCAAAAACAGGCAAAGCAACAGATTAATATTATTAAACATATCCCAGATTTTTAAAGAAATGTTTTTGATGTAACGCCCTTTGTAATTTTCAACATTTTCATAAGGAGCTGTAATTTAATTTAATTACTGAGTTTTCCTCAGTAACTGTAACGAATTACTGTTACTTTTATTTTGTAATTAAATGACGTAACGCCATTACATGTAACTAGTTACTCCCCAACACTGATATTGAAACTACTAACACTCAAAAAGAAAACGTAATTTTGATTCCACACGAGCTTTAAGAATGGGGTACGCCTGAAACAATGCCAATAAAACACACATGTTCACAGACACACCCTCAGCCCGGCACGCTCCCAGTGTTTTGTTAGCTGGAGAATAAGGGATGTTCTGGATGGACTGGAATGAAGGGGTTGGACAACAGCTTCTCCACCCTGGATTTACGGGCAGAGGGTGATCTGGCCTTAAGGGAGGGTCAGTCACAAACCGCAGGTCTCAGCACGCAGATGCAAAGGCTCGCATTCTTGTGTTTCGGGGGTCAGGAACTATGGAGAACTAATGGAGAGCAGATTTAGTGGCTTTAGTGTTTTTATTGTCCCACAGGTGCCTGTTTCGAGAGCTCGACCAAACCTAAGCTTCCTGAAAATGACTTGCTTTTGTTTTCTCTCCGGCTTTAGACTTCGAGGAAGCACTCGACACGTTGTTTCCGTAGAATACGCTCTGGGACGTTTGTGTTGGTAATGAGGCCTTTAGGTTAGCGCTTAGGTTCAGAGCAATGGATGCCTTTCAAAGCAGACCAGGAGATTTCGAGCTGAATGGAGAATGTTTGACAATTCAGCTGCAGATTCTGAAGTCAAGATAGATGCTCGGGTGTGTGGATAGATGATGAATTGATGGACAGATCAATGATGGAACTTTTGATGGATGGGTGTATGTGTTGTTGGATGGATGAATATATTGTTTGATTATGGATTATAAATGGATATGTACTTAGATTGAGGGAAGGATGGTATGTAGACGAATGAATGGTTGGATGCATGGGTATGTAGGTTGATTTATGGATGGATATGTAGATGGATGGATGGATAGATGGATGGATAGTTGGATCAATCGATAGGTGGATTTATGGATGGATATGTAGATGGACATATAAATGGATGGTTGCATGGATGGATGGATGAATGGATGGATGAATTGGATAGGTTGATTTGTGGATGGATATGTAGACAGAGGGATGTTTGGGTGGATGAATGAATGGATGGATGGATGGATGAATTGTATAAGTTAATTTATGGATAGATATGTAGACGGATGGATGGTTGGTTGGTAGGTTGGTTGGTGGGTTGGATGGATTGATGGATGGATGGATAGGTTGATTTATGAATGGATATGTAGACGGACGTAAGGATGTATGGTTGGTTGGATGGATGGATGAGTGGATGGATAGATGAATTTTATAGATAGATTTATGGATAGATATGTAGACGGATGGATGGTTGATTGGATGGATGGATGGATGGATGGATAGGTTGATTTATGAATGGATATGTAGACTGAAGGAAGGATGGATGGATGAATGGATGGATGAATTGGACAGGTTGATTTATTGATGTAGATATGGATATGTAGATTGATTGATATTTGGATGAACAGGTAGATTGATGTATGGATGATAGATGGATATGTAGATTGATGGATGCATGAATTGGATAGGTTGATTTGTGGATGGATATGTAGACAGAGGGATGTTTGGATGGATGGATGGATGGATGGATGGATGAATTGGATAAGTTGATTTATGGATAGATATGAAGTACGGATGGATGGTTGGCTGGATAAATGGATGGATGGATGAATTGGATAGGTTAATTTATGGATAGATATGTAGACGGATGGATGGATGGTTGGTTGGATGGATGGATGGATGGATGGATGGATGGATGGATGGATGAATGAATTGGACAGGTTGATTTATTGATGTAGATATGGCTATGTAGATTGATTGATATTTGGATGAACATGTAGATTGATGTATGGATGATAGATGGATATGTAGATTGATGGATGCATGAATTGGATAGTTTGATTTGTGGATGGATATGTAGACAGAGGGATGTTTGGATGGATGAATGGATGGATGGATGGATGGATGGATGGATGGATGGATGGATTGGATAAGTTGATTTATGGATAGATATGAAGTATGGATGGATGGTTGGCTGGATAAATGGATGGATGGATGAATTGGATAGGTTAATTTATGGATAGATATGTAGACGGATGGATGGTTGGTTGGTTGGATGGATGGATGGATGGATGAATGGATGGATAGGTTGATTTATGAATGGATATGTAGACGGACGTAAGGATATATGGTTGGATGGATAGATGGATGGATGAATTTGATAGATTGATTTATGAATGGATATGTAGACGGACAGATGGCTGGTTGGTTTGGATGGAGGAATTGGATAGTTTGATTTATGGATGGATATGTAGACTGAAGGAAGGAAGGAAGGAAGGATGGATGGATGGATGGATGAATTGGACAGGTTGATTTATTGATGTAGATATGGATATGTAGATTGATTGATATTTGGATGAACATGTAGATTGATGGATGGATGAACATGATGGATGGATGGATATGTAGATTGATAAATGGATGAATGAATAGATGGATGGATGGATGGATGGATGGATGGATGGATGGATATGTAGATTGATTAACAGATGAATAAGCATGTGGGTTGATGAATAGATAGATATGTAGATTGATTACTGGATGAATCAAATGCAATAAAATTGTTAATAGAAAACGTGTAGTAGCGGTGCTCATCATTTTTGGTGGGTGCGACTCAATTTTGTCTGGTGCGGCTAAATTTTTGAAGTTAGGAGCACCGGTGCTACCAAGAAAAAAGGTTAATTTCGAGCCCTGTATTATATATTGATTGATGGTCAGACATGCTTTTCTAGTCAATATTTAACATTTGGAGTAACAAGCTTTTCTTTTCTAATTAAAATGACTGCTGCATTAATTTCTTTACATTTCAAATCAGGGTATTTTCTTATCACAAAAAAAATGATTTGCATTCTGTTTGTAGATTAATTTGAATGTTATCCTTTGTCAGTTCGGTTCCCAATAACGTACAAATATGATCGCAACAGCACCAGTAAACAAATGGAATAACCAGGGCCTAAAAAAGTCTCTGATGAATGCATTGAGAAATAAGCTCCTCCTGCTCTATGTACCATCATTGTGGTCTGATATAATCTTGCATGTGTGTGTGTGTGTGTGTGTGTGTGTGTGTGTGTTTGTGTTCACTGACATTCACTCATGTTATGTTCATCGTTGTTCTTTAATGACTGCCTGCAGAAATAAAGGCTGCATTACACTGAACTGCTTTCTCAAAAAAAAAAGGCAAGTCCTTATTGTCACAACAGTAAAATATGGAAGTGATGTGACCCCATTTTTTACATGCCTCTTGTATTCAAATGTTTAGTAGTGTAATGTAATGGCAGTGTTTCCGTCAACACATCTGAAATCTGTCATATATACTGAAGATGCGCATATTTTTATGACACCTGCTGAAACTCATGAAGTTCCCAGATGAATGAAATGCTGTAAATTAGCATTAGGATGATTGATGGCTGTATCGGTGTCACGTTTTTAAATGTTTACTGACATTCCTGACAGGCAGTGTTTCAGACAGCAGTTTTTGGTTGGCTTGTTTTCAGTTGTTCCTGGCTGCAGGTGTTTTTCTGGCCCACGGCTGCAAATCAACACTGTGAGAATCACGAGATATATCACATCTTACATCTCTTCTCATCATTCTCTATTTTAATTATCTATCTATCTATCTATCTATCTATCTATCTATCTATCTATCTATCTATCTATCTATCTATCTATCTATTTATCTATCTATCTATCTATCTATCTATCTATCTATCTATCTATCTATCTATCTATCTATCTATCTATCTATCTATCTATCTATCTATCTATCTATCTATCTATCTATCTATCTATCTATCTATCTATCTATCTATCTATCATTCTGTTGTTCTATTTATCGTTCTATTGTTCTGTCATTCTATCATTCTATCTTTCTGTTTTTTTATCTATCATCCCGTCGATCCATCTGTCATTCTGTTATTCTATCTATCATTCTGTTATTTTATCTATCATTCTGTTATTCTTTCTATCATTCTGTGATTTTATCTATCATTCTGTTATTCTTTCTGTCAATCTGTTATTCTATCTATCGTTCTATTATTATATCGACCATTCTGTTGTTCTATCTGTCATTCTGTCATTCTGTTTATTATTCGGTCAATCTATCTATCTATCTATCTATCTATCTATCTATCTATCTATCTATCTATCTATCTATCTATCTATCTATCTATCTATCTATCTATCTATCTATCTATCTATCTATCTGTCTGTCTGTCTGTCTGTCTGTCTGTCTGTCTGTCTGTCTGTCTGTCTGTCTGTCTGTCTGTCTGTCTGTCTGTCTGTCTGTCTGTCTGTCTGTCTGTCTGTCTGTCTGTCTGTCCGTCCGTCTGTCTGTCTGTCTGTCTGTCTGTCTGTCTATCGTTCTGTTGTTCTATTTATCTTTCTATCATTCTGTCATTCTATCTGTTGTTCTATTGTTCTATCTATCATTCTGTCGTTCTGTTGTTCTATCTATCGTTCTGTCAGTCTATCTATCGTTCTGTTGTTTTATCGTTCTGTCATTCTCTCTATCATTCTGTCAGTCTATCTATCGTTCTGTCATTCTATCTATCGTTCTGTTGTTCTATTTATCATTCTGCCATTCTATCGTTCTGTCAGTCTCTCTATCATTCTGTCAGTCTATCTATCATTCTGTCATTATATCTATCGTTCTTTCAGTCTATCTATCGTTCTGTCGTTCTATCGTTCTGTTGTTCTAAATATCTATCGTTCTGTTGTTTTATCGTTCTGTCATTCTCTCTATCATTCTGTCAGTCTATCTATCATTCTGTCATTATATCTATCATTCTTTCAGTCTATCTATCGTTCTGTCGTTCTATCGTTCTGTTGTTCTATATATCATTCAGTCAGTCTATCAATCATTCTGTCAGTCTATCGTTCTGTCAGTCTATCTATCGTTCTGTTGTTCTATCGTTCTGTCATTCTCTCTTTCTTTCATTCTATCTACCTTTCTGTCTTTCTATCATTCTATCTATCGTTCTGTAATCTTGTCTACCATCCTCTCTGTCAAATACATAAACATGCATCTATCTTTTCCATATTTAAAAACCACACAGTTATATATACATAATGTAATGAAATAACGTGCTGCAGAATTGTATTTCCTCTACAGTCACACAGGTTTCGAATGATATAAAAATCTCCAAATTCAGTAAAAAAAACATTAAAACGATCCCACGTAGCTTATCGTAAGACTACACACACACTGGCTGAACTCAAGTGTGTTTCTGACAGAGAAGAGATCTTACTTTATTATCAAGAAGAAGAAAAAACTGACCTACATTCTCGTAGGCTTTGAGTAGTGTGAGGCTGGTCAGAGTGTGTGTGTGTGTGTGTGTGTGTGTGTGTGAGTAATATGTCATCCCATTGGTTGCTCCACTAATGTCCCACAGCATAAAAGCGTCATGATGAAGAGAGAGCGAGAAACAGAGCAGTGAATGAGTGTATTTGCTGAAGGCAGGGTGGATGGATGTTTTCATGTTTGCCAGTGTTTATGTGTCTGTCATCGAGGGCCGACCACGTGTGCCAGTCTGTGTTGTTGCTACCCATCCATTTCCTCTCGACCAATCAGAGTCGCCGAATTCTGGACGAGTAACCATGCGGCTTACGAGTATGTGTGTGTTACTGCGCCTCTGGGATGTGCTTTAGCGTGCGTGTGTGGTGTGTGTGTGTGCATGCACTCAGCACATCAGATATTTTTTTGAATGAAGGCTCCCATAGGAACATTTTATTTCTGTTTCATTGCTCGTGATATTTAATGGCGTTCTCAGTTACGTTTAAGTTCTGTCTGTATCAGAAGATTCTCCTAAAAGCAACACACTCTTATATTTTCTTCAAGTTCAGGAAATAACTTTTTGCCACTATAATCAAGAAAGT
Organism: Danio aesculapii; assembly: GCF_903798145.1. Classification (NCBI taxonomy): domain Eukaryota; kingdom Metazoa; phylum Chordata; class Actinopteri; order Cypriniformes; family Danionidae; genus Danio; species Danio aesculapii. The sequence goes on along the minus strand of NC_079457.1, from coordinate 6,831,547 downwards.
TTCCATGATTATTACATTTTTAACTGACTCACAAAAGGCAAAAATACACTTTATTTATTATTGTTTATTTTTTTATATTTCATTTATTTATTTATGTATTTATTTGTATTTCACTTATTTATTTATTAATTTATTTTTATTTATTTCATTTTATTTTATTGATTTATTTATGTATGTATTTATTTGTATTTTATTTATTTATTTATTTATATTTTATTTATTTATTTAGTAATTTATTTATTTTAATTTATTTTTGTTTATTTTTATTTTATTTTTTATTTTTTTATTTTATTTAATTTTTTATTATTATTATTATTATTTATTTTTTTTTTTTACTTTTTTTTTTATGTACTGTGTGAATGGAAGATGTGTGTTTTCCATCTGTGTCATATTCCAGAGTGAAAAAACTTCTTGAATGAGGGATAAAAAAAAATATTAAAATAAAATAAAATAAAATAAAATAAAATAAAATAAAATAAAATAAAATAAAATAAAATAAAATAAAATTAAATTAAATTAAATTAAATTAAATTAAATTAAATTAAATTAAAGGTCACAAGAAGGTTGCTGGTTTAAGTACCAGCTGGACCAGTTGGCATTTCTGTGTGGAGTTTGCATGTTCTCCTCATGTTGGCGTGGGTTTCATCTGGGTGATCTGGTTTCCCCCACAGTCCAAACACATGCGGTATAGGGGAATTGGATAAACTAAATTGGCCGTAGTTTATGAGTGTGTGTAAATGTGAGAGTGTATGGGTGTTTCCCAGTACTGGATTGCAGCTGTAAGGGCATCTGCTGTGTGAAACATATGCTGGATAAGTTGGCGGTTCATTCCGCTGTGGTGACACCTAATGAATAAAGGAACTAAGCTGAAGGAAAATTTTGGAATGAATTATTTACTGTACACACACTCACAGTACAGTATGTCCATCGACTAATTATGTCTTTCTCTCCTTCTCTTTCATGTTTTCTCTTCATCAATCCCGTCCCAATCCTCTTCTCCAGGTAAGTACCGGTTCTTCACCTTGAAACCCTGTTTATTATGTTAAACAAGAAAGATACAAGTTGACTTTGAAGAAAGGCCTTTTTTTCCATTAGTTGGTTATTGCAGGCGGCACCAGTTCTGTTTCCCAGTACTGGGTTGTGGCTGGAAGGGCATCCGCTGCGTAAAATATATGCTGGACTTACTTACTTGATTCATTTCTGGTCCTGTACAGAAATATCTGCTATAGTGGTAAAGCAATCCAGCTTTTTCTACACCCCATGATGCTTTACATGAATTATGGCAGATACTTCTAGTAAACAATCAGTCAGATTTTTCATTTCCATTATTCTCACTGTTTGTTCATCCATCAAAAATTAAGACAACATATTTAGCAAAATACTTTCAGCAGACTATGAATAACCCTCAAATCTTGCAATAATACGGATGTATATTGAATATTGCTGTATAGTAGGGAAAACCAAAATAATAATAATAATCTGAAGGAACAAAACACTCAAAATAGCTTTGAATATGCTATTGATACTAATGTAATAGCAAAGTATCAAGTGTAAAGTTATTTTCATGACAGAAATATATATATCATGAAGAAAAGCATACATTTCACTCATTTTCGCTATGATTATGATTTTTTTAGCACAAATTTATTATTTAGAATAAAGTTTCTCAAGCTGGAAGTACAAAACGTCATTAGAAATGTGGTAAAGTCTAGAAGGGATACAGCTGTGACATTTTTTGTGACACTGTACAACAATAGTTACTGTTTTTACATTACTGTAATGCTTGGGTTAGGGGTAGATGTTAAGTAAATACAATTTAATGGGTAATTTGATAAGTAATATGAATAATACCCTTTATAATTACTGTTTTTACATCACTGTGAGGGTAGACGTTAATAAAATACAGTTTAATGGGTAATTTAATATATAATATGAATAATACTCTGTATAATTACTGTTTTTACATCACTGTGAGGGTAGACCTTAATAAAATACAATTTATTGGGTAATTTAATGTATAATATGAATAATACTGTGTATAATTACTGTTTTTACATCACTGTGAGCGTTGGGTTAGGGGTAGATGTTAAGTAAATACAATTTAATGGGTAATTTGATAAATAATATGAATAATACCCGTTATAATTACTGTTTTTACATCACTGTGAGGGTAGACGTTAATAAAATACAATTTATTGGGTAATTTAATATATAATATGAATAATACTGTGTATAATTACTGTTTTTACATTACTGTGAGGGTTGGGTTAGGGGTAGATGTTAATAAAATACAATTTAATGGGTTATTTAATATATAATATGAATAATACTGTGTATAATTACTGTTTAAACATTACTGTGAGGGTTGGGTTAGGGGTAGATGTTAATAAAATACTATTTATTGGGTAATTTGATGTATAATATGAATAATACTGTGTATAATCACTGTTTTTACATTACTGTGAGGGTTGGGTTAAGGGGTAGATGTTAATAAAATACAATTTAATGGGTAATTTAATGTATAATATGAATAATACTGTGTATAATTACTGTTTTTACATCACTGTGAGCATTGGGTTAGGGGTAGATGTTAAGTAAATACAATTTAATGGGTAATTTGATAAATAATATGAATAATACCCGTTATAATTACTGTTTTTACATCACTGCAAGGGTAGACGTTAATAATATACAAATTATTGTGTAATTTAATGTATATTATGAATAATACTGTGTATAATTACTGTTTTTACATTACTGTGAGGGTTGGGTTAGGGGTAGATGTTAATAAAATACAATTTATTGGGTTATTTAATATATAATATGAATAATACTCTGTATAATTACTGTTTAAACATTACTGTGATGGGTGGACGTTAATAAAATACAATTTATTTAGTATTTTTAAAAACAATATAGTGTAAATCCTTCTCGTTAACTTTTGTCCAGAGCTGTATCCCTTCTAGCAACAACCTGATTACTTGTGTATCACTATAGATGTGTATTCAGTATATATACACACACACACACTGACACAGATGTTGATTCCACACACTCGCATGCAAGTTGGCAGGAGTGCCTGTGCGGGTCTTCTGGTGTGTGGTAGTTTCCATGGAGACAGCGGGTTAAAAATAACGGCAGAGACGGTTTCCCTGTGCCATTCGCTGGCACCGTGAGTGCAGTGTTGTGATGATGATGTGCATGGAGGACGTACACACACACACACACACACACTGTGACGTCATGTGGCCTGATGAACACTGAGCGGCTGCTGTGGGTATTTATAAACCCTGCTGTCTGAGAAAAGTCTGACCACGCCAGAGGTTAGGACTCAGAATGCACTCATGCAAGATCTGGTCTAACATTATGATATTTTTGTGGTTATACTATAGGATGAGATGAAATTCTGCATGTAGATATGCGTTTGAGTAAAATGTTAGTATTTGTCATATATTATTTATGATATATTTCATATTTTTTGCACATTTCAAATAAAAATATGATAATTTTATATATTTTTTATTTAATATCAAATATATATATATATATTTAATATATATAATATCAAAACATGCTTTCATTTATTGCTATTGAAATTCAGTGTTGTTCCTTTAGATTTCTTAACACTTATAGAGTTAAAACACTGGTATTTTTATTGATATTTTTTATAATCTAAAGTGGATATGAGCGTGTCCGAAACACAACACCTTTGAAATCCTCTAACAAAACAACAGACAGACAGATAGACATACAAAAAGACAGACAGATATATAGATAGATAGGCAGACAGACAAAGATGGAGCTGAGCCGAAAGGCAAAGCTTTCGATTTACCAGTCAATCTACGTTCCTATTCTTACCTATGGTCATGAGTAGGGCCAGACTGAATCTGCGGATATTTTTTGCTATTTCTGCGGAGAATTTAGCTAAAAATCTGTGGATTTCTGCGGGATTATTTTGAGAGTATCATAACTAAAACCTTAATATGTGAAATAAAAAGTTATATCTTTTTAACTTTTATTTAATGTTTACAATGCAAATCCAATTAGATTCACTTTATTTGGTAAACAAAGCAAGTCTCTCATATAATATACATCTACTACAAGATAAAAAAATATTACTGTACAAACTGCATTGTACATAAATGAGATGAACATTTTCATATCAGTCAATAATATTACTGTAATTAATTTAAAAACTGAATAAATATAGATTTACACACATTTACTCAAGTAAATAAACAGAATTAATGATGGGCTAAAAATCTGCGGAAATCTGCGTATAATCTGTGGACGCGCAGATTCCGTGTGGGCCTAGTCATGAGCTTTTTGGGTCATGACTGAACGGACAAGATCTCGGATACAAGTGGCCGAAATGAGTTTCCATCACAGGGTGGCAGGGCGCACCCTTATAGATATGGTGAGGAGGAGCTATCAGACAGAAAGATAGACCGATAGACAGACAGACAGATGATAAACAGACAAACAGACAGACAGGCAGATAAATAGACAGACAGACAGATAAATAGACAGACAGCAAGACAGACAGACCGATCGATCGATCAATCAATAGACAGACAGACACACACACAGACAGACAGAGAGACAGATAGATAGATAGATAGATAGATAGATAGATAGATAGATAGATAGATAGATAGATAGATAGATAGATAGATAGATAGATAGATAGATAGATAGATAGATAGACAGACAGACAGACAGATAGACAGACAGACCGATCGTTCGTTCAATCGATAGACAGACAGACAGACAGACAGATGATAGACAGACAGACAGGCAGATAAATAGACAGACAGACAGACAGATGATAGACAGACAGACAGACAGACAGACAGACAGACAGATGGATAAATAGACAGACAGACCGATCGATCGATAGACAGACAGAGATAGATAGATAGATAGATAGATAGATAGATAGATAGATAGATAGATAGATAGATAGATAGATAGATAGATAGATAGATAGACAGACAGACAGACAGACAGACAGACAGACAGACAGACAGACAGACAGACAGACAGACAGACAGACAGATAGATGATAGACAGACAAACAGACAGACAGGCAGATAAATAGACAGACAGACCGATCGATAGATAGATAGATAGATAGATAGATAGATAGATAGATAGACAGACAGACAGACAGACAGACAGACAGACAGACAGACAGATGATAGACAGACAAACAGACAGACAGGCAGATAAATATACAGACAGACAGATAGATAAATAGACAGACAGACCGATCGATAGATAGATAGATAGATAGATAGATAGATAGATAGATAGATAGATAGATAGATAGATAGATAGATAGATAGATAGATAGATAGATAGATAGATAGATAGATAGATAGATAGATAGATAGACAGATAGATAGACAGAGAGACAGACAGATAGACAGATAGATAAATAGACAGACCGATCGATCGATAGACAGACAGACATAGATAGATAGATAGATAGATAGATAGATAGATAGATAGATAGATAGATAGATAGATAGATAGATAGATAGATAGATAGATAGATAGATAGATAGATAGATAGATAGATAGATAGATAGATAGATAGATAGATAGATAGATAGAGAGACACAGATAGATAAATAGACAGACAGAGATAGATAGATAGATAGATAGATAGATAGATAGATAGATAGATAGATAGATAGATAGATAGATAGATAGATAGATAGATAGATAGATAGATAGATAGATAGATAGATAGATAGATAGATAGATAGATAGAATGTTAATGTTTATAATGTTCATTTCAAAATATCAGACATAAGCAAATAACATTTTCAAATTTTCATTTATGAACTGTGAAGCTTGTTTCATATATTCTCTCTCTCTTTTTTTACTTTCCACAAGTGGAAATTGATCTCTGGCTTCATCACACAACTACATCAGTATTCACATCACACATATCACAATAATAACCCTATTGAAAACTGCTGAACATTGTTATGGGATCTAGCACAAAATCCATTTGATACACATTTTTATTTACTTCAGATTGTCTAAAACGTCTTTCTGATGGTAAGCTGACATTTTATATTGAAGTGATGGGAACAATCTTCAATAATGGCATGTGCTTTCTGTTTCTGATCTGTACAATGTTGTGTGTGTTTGTTGCTAATTACATCTGCCGTTGTTGATCTGTCGTTCTGATCAGCAGGCTGTTTTGGTTGTTTTCTTTTAGCTGACAGCCGTGGGTTCTGATGGCTTGATCATGTGTTGCTTTGGGCCGTCCGGGACGCTCATGCACACTGACATTTTCCTCAGAAGCAGGAGTGTGTTTATGATGAATAAGATAAAACACGGTGATGTAAAGACCCTCTGGAGTCACTTAAATAAACTCTTTTCCCCCTCATCCGTGTTTCAGTTCTAGCGCAAATAGCAAGATATTTTTAAATCAAGATACTTATGATTTTAGAGGGATAGTCCAGCCAAAAATGAACAATCCTCCATCTAAAGTGGTCGTAAACTTTTATGAGTTTCTTTCTTATTTCATAATTCATAAATTATTTCTTAAACATAAAGATAGATAGATAGATAGATAGATAGATAGATAGATAGATAGATAGATAGATAGATGGATGGATGGATGGATGGATGGATGGATGGATGGATGGATGGATGGATGGATGGATGGATGGATGGATGGATGGATGGATAGATAGATAGATAGATAGATAGATAGATAGATAGATAGATAGATAGATAGATAGATAGATAGATAGATAGATAGATAGATAGATAGATAGATAGATAGATAGATAGATAGTTGGATGGATGGATGGATGGATGGATGGATGGATGGATGGATGGATGGATAGATAGATAGATAGATAGATAGATAGATAGATAGATAGATAGATAGATAGATAGATAGATAGATAGATAGGTTAGCTAGTTAGTTAGTTACATGTTTTAGCGTTTTTAGAGAAAAAAGTGTTTGTACAGGTGGTTTGGCAAGCCCACTCACCTGTGTGAAGCTCACTTCATGAATGCACTTTTTGTAAAGAGATGTGGAGTGATTGTAAGAATATGTCTGGTGCAAATGTGCAAAACTGGTGCAAGCGTTGTTAACGCGTCAGAGAGATGAAAATGGTGTTTTCTACAGTTGGTTTGTCAAGCCCACTCACCTGTGTGAGGCCATACCTGCCAACACTCCCATTTTTCCTGGGTGTCTCCTATATTTCAGACCCATCTCCTGCCATCTCTTTTGTCATTGCTCCCGTAAAACTCTCGTAACTCTCGAGTTTGAACACCCCCCCCCCCCCCCCCAGTCGCCAACTTTATTATAGTATCGAATGGACCAGAACCTGGTCCATAGTACGGGTACTACACTATAATAAACTTTGAGTTATTTATTAACCTAATGGTTGAGTTAAACATATTTGGTGCTTCTTTGTGGTTTTTTAACCTCTATTAGGTTATTTAATAACTCAACCAGTTGGTTTAAATATTCAGTGCTTTGTTGGGTTATTTTTTACCTTTATTTGGTTATTTATTTAATAACTCAACCAGTTGGGTTAAAATTTTGAATTTCAACAGTCAACTGATTTAACTGACACAGATCAGCTGTATTAATATGCAAACGTGATGTAGTATTTGCTTTGTAAAGTTTATTCAAGCTATAACGCAATAATGTTGTTGTTGTTGTTTTTTTTATCAAATGACCTCTCCATGTCGTGTTTTTTAAATTCATTTCACCAGCACTCTTAATTATTGATGATACAAACGTGCGCTTCATAGCCAATAAAACGCTTTCTCTACCTCCCGCGTTCATCTCTACAGTTTTTTGGGGAGGAAATGATACACATATTCGGCTGTCATTCTCGCCTTTAGAACCCAGCGGTGACAAATTGTAAAATTGGATAACCCAATGCATTGCGTTAAAATAACCCATAGTTGGGAAGGTGCTATAATAACCTATTTGGGTGGGTTGGTACGGTGCACAATGATGTTTGTTGTGTTACTCTTTTAAAATAGTTGGGTTAAAATTACCCCAACATACAGTATAACCCAACTATAGAATCAGAATCAGATCTGACAAACATCATTGCGCACCGTACCAACCCACCCCCAGTTCTCACTCACCTCTGCCAGGTATGGTCAGAAATGAAAATGTTTTAGGGTTTGTCGTGTGGTGAGATCGGAGAGAGAAGGAGGGGGGGGGGGGGGTCCTGGTTTTAATTAGTCAGCTAGTCATTGTAGTTGTAAATGTATGTACTTGTATTTTGATTTGAAAAATTTCACCATAGATGACTGGATTACTCAACAGTGATGCAACTCAATGCCTTCATGCAATAAATCTGAATGCTGATGGTTTTAAATCAACACAGGCTCATTGGAAATACATGCTTCAGCCTACGTTTTTGTGAAACCGCATAAAAAAAGCCACTGACTGCATTTATCTGTCTCCATATGGTCAATTTTTCTGACTGGTCAGTTTGCTTGCTGGTTCAGTGCGCTCTGGTTCGGGTCCAGTAAAGCACGCTTACACAAAAAAAGATAAAAACAATGTAAAATCACGGTAAAACTATGTATAACAGTACTATAATAAGATTACTTTTTGGTTGGGTTTAGGTGAGTTGTTTTCTTTACTATAAGCTCTGGCTTCTCATGAATGTGTACAAAAAGGATGTGTATCTGAAATGTACAACAAAATATACCATAAGTAACGTATTTCATATTCTCAAAAATGTGGACAGCGCCCTCTAGTGGATTTGTTATCTGAAACGTGTAATGAAATGTATCAGGAGCAACGTATTTTGCCAAAAAATGAGGCACGTATTTCCAATAAGCGTTGCTGTTTTATATGCATTAGAAAATGGATTGATCAATATTGTGGTCGGTCAATGCATCAGTGCAGTTACTAGGATCTTTTCAATATTTATGCTGTAAATCAGATATTGATGAAGAAGTGTTTCACCTGCTGATGTTGACGTTTGTGGTGTTTGTAGTTGAGCTGTTGACTGACGGCTGTGGGAATTGTTGAAACGGGATGTGTTTCTCTGTATGTGTGTGTTTACTCTGAGCTCAGCGGGCAGAAACATGAGAGAAACGGTTATATAACAGGCTTCGTTTGAGCTCTGCAGTCTGAAGAAGCTCAATCACGTCACATGTGTCCGCGTCTCTTCCAGTCAGGGGGCTTTTTTTTATTTCTGACGCACACATCTTGATTTTTTTTCTGTTTTTATGGCTGATTCTGATTGCAGATTTGAAAGTTTTGACATTCATGAATTCTCTCTCAGGGCATCATGGGATAGTGTAGCATGCATTGGATGCGCACTTAAGAATCTCGTCGGAAGTAGTAGGTATTTCCCGCATACTGTTTTTTCAATTGTATGATTTCAGACATACTACTCGGCTCGCATACTACTGTTTTTAGCGTACTATATAGTATGGAAGTATGTGATTTCGAACACTGTGTGTTTATTTTCGTTACAGCAGGGGTGTTAAATAGTGATGGGAAGTTCGGATCATTTTACAGACTCTGACCTTTGAGTCTCATTTAGCGAGATGCCAAAATATTCAAATGTTACGAGTTGCTTCCAAACACATATAAAATTAGCACTACAAATAAGTCACAACTAGAATGCTATAAGATAGCAAATAAAATAGTAATTTATTTACTATATAGGGTTGGGTAAAGAAACCCCTTTGGAACAGGTATGCACCGGATCGAATGAGCATATGAATTTCGGTGCCTAATTCCGGTGGCACTGGTGCTGCGACAACAACGTAAAGCAGGTCGCACACCAGAAGCGCATTTTAGAATTCGCAAGTCGACGGCTGTCCGCAGCGCCCAGCCATGACTCAGGACACTGTTCATATTTCTGCCGCGCCACAGAGCGCCATCTGAATAGTTTCATTTTAAATAACATGTGAATGTGCTCATCTGGTGTGTGATACTATCAACTGTCATGTGCAAACTGTGCCGCTGCTCTGAGCGGCGCATCCAATGTGTGACACTCTTAAGAAGCATCAAGGGGTGCATCAAAGGCACACATAAGTACGCGCTGTGTCACACCTTCTCTAAATATTCAATTCTAAACAGCTTTGAGGGATATGGATGTCAGCAGGGCCGTGCACAGGGGGGTGACCCGGTGGCTAGAGCCACTGCCACTCTGCCCTCATTGGCTGAAGTGCCCCTCTTAGCCTGTACCCCCTCCCTCTTCCTCCAACGCCTCCGTGCCCCACCCCTCCAAGGTCACACGCGACCATCACCACCGCCCCCTCCCCCCACTTAGTGTGATTTCCACGACCCACCCCTATTTAGCGTGATTCCTGCGAATGTCACATCCCCCTCCACTTAGCGTGATTTCCATCACATCCCCCCACTAAGCGTGATTTCCGCGATTGTCACTCCCCCCCCACTTAGCGTGTGACTGCCCCCTCCCCACTTGGCGTGATTCCCGCGAACGTCACACCCCCCCCCCACTTAGCGTGGTTTATGCGATCATCACACCCACTAAGCGTGATTTCCACAACCGTCACCCCCCCCCACTTAGCGCATGACTGCCCCCTCCCCACTTAGCGTGATTGCTGCATGACCGTCACACACACCCCCCCCCCCCCCAACTTAGCGTGATTTCTGCAACCATCACAACCCCCCCCCCTACATACACACACAAACACTTAAAGTGATTTCCGCAACCGTCAACACCCCCCCTCCCCCTCCCTACACGTAGCGTGAATGAGCACCTGCCCATATAAGAGTCTGTGCACAGCACTGGATGTCAGCGATGTCAGCCGTTTTTATTGTTGCTTGTAGAAGGTAAAGCGCGCAGTGCAGCACATGCGGTGAGCGACTCCCTTCATCAACACGCCTGATCGCATTCATCTAATTTGCCTAAACTAAGTGTTCTAAAGTATGGCTGTATTTACAAGCAAGGATTCTGACACACCAACATGCTGCAGATGCTTTACAAACGTTGCGTGTAACGGGGGGAAACACGTCAAACTTATGAAATGTGAGGGCTCATGGAATCAACTTAAAGGTGAGGAATGGACCGTCTTTGACAGCTTGTGACATCATCTGGCACTTTCAGTGAGTACGTTTACATGGACACCAATACTCTGATATTAATATGATTAAGACAATACTCTGATCAAGAGTCTTCCACGTAAACAGTGAGTTTTGATTATCTTAAAGGACCACAGACACAAACTGCGGAGGAAACTTTTATAGGCTGGTGATGCAATGACGTTGATGGATCTATGTGCTATAACATGTAACTGGGAATCATGAATGTAATATTCATAAAACAACTCATGTAAACACTTGAATCATATTATTGTCTTATTCAGATTAAGGCAAATCAGTAGATCACTGATGTCTATGTAAAAGTTGTCACAAGCCCCATACCCAGAAAAAAAGGTGCTCCCTGATTTTGATGACAGCCTTTCCACTGGTTAGTAGTAAGCTAATGTAATGTTAACAGCATAATGAAAATCTTGCATTCATGCTAACAAACAAATGATCAAAAGAAATATATTAATGCAATTCAAAGATATAAAATATGAATTGATGTTTACTTTAAACTTATTATAAATATATATTTATATTGTTCAATTATAATGATTAAAATATATATATATATTTGTCAAATAATTTTGTGGCTAAAAAGTCGGTTTTGGCACCGGTACCGTTTTAAAAGTATCGCTTTAGCTCCGGTATCGAAAAACCCCCAAACTATACCCAACCCTAGTCCCATATAAGCTTAACCAATGCGTACAGTCAGTCCTTTCCAGTTTTCGGGTGTTTGAGTAATTCGTTCGTCACGTAACAGCATGTAAAGGGATGAATGACTCAAACCTGAGGACTTGAGAAATGAACGGATCAAATCATTTGCCAGCTCTGACTGCATATTATTAGCTTCTGTCTTTCACGTGATGGATGAACGACTCAAAGCGAGGGCTCGAGAGATGAACTGATCAAATCTTTTTCCACTTCTGACTGCGTATGATTGGATTATATCTTTCACGTGATGAACAAACGACTTAAAACCCATAGAGGACTCAAAAAGGAACTAATCTTCTCCTTCACCTGTGCAATGTGTGCATGCTCCAATGAACGAATCCCTCCCTGTGAGGACTCATTGTTTCAGAGTCACATTAAAGATTCACTTAAAATGAACGAATCGTTGTAAGAATGACCCATTACTGGTGTCATACTCAGAGCTTTAACCCTAATTAAACACTGATCAAACTAATTGAGTGCTTCAGACTAGTTTGAAACATACAGGTAAAGCCGCTGTCAAACTAGAGCAGCGGTTCTTAATTCCCGTGCCCCACTGCTCTGCTCATTTCGGCCCAATCCCAATTCTATTTTTTACCCCAAGACCAGTGTTTCTCAACCATGTTCCTGGAGGACCACCAATATGTTTTGGATGTCTCCTTTATCTGTCACACCTATTAAAGGTCTTTCACTCTCTGCTAATAAGCTGATGATGAATGAATCAAGTGTGCTTAGTTAAGGAGACATGGCAAAAGTGCAGAGCTGGTGGTCCTCCAGGAACGTGGTTGGGAAACACTGCCCTAGACCATTGGTTTCTATTGACTTTCATAGTATTAGTTTTCCCTACTATGGAAGTCAATGGTTACAGGCATCTAACGTTCCTCAAAATGTCTTATTAGATGTTTAGCAGAAGAAGGAACTCTTTAGAAAACTTGAGAGTGAGAAAATAGTGAGTAAATGTTCAGTTTTGGGTGAACTATCCCTTTAAAACCACACAGCTGCTGCTGCTGGAGAAGTACAGGCCAGGTTTTCCAGATCTCCGCTGCACGTGTTGAACACGAGACCATGAATGAATGATTCTATGACTTCATACGGAGCCGTTGCAAGTCTTGTTTAAAAAGTGAGACGTGATCTTATTAGATGTTTCTGGCTTCGCGATACGCAATATTTGTTGATTTATTATTTTAGTATTGCTTTCATTTAAGGCTGATTTATTGACAGGTCAGTATTAGTTTCTTGTATGTAAAAAAATAAGAATATTATATTTAAATAAGTTTATATACAAATTCTGATGATATTAATCATTATTAGACTATTGTAATTATTAACTATTGTAATAATATGAATAATTTATAAATATATATATATTCTTGCATGTGAATAAATAAGATTAATATATTTAAATGTTTAATTCTGCTAATAAATTATTAGTTTATTGAGGTTTAAGTTTTGCAAATAATTAAAAATATATTTAGGTAGAAGATATTATACTAATATTTATTTACAAGTAATATTTTAATAAATGTGTGCGATATTTATACAAAATATATTATTATATTATTAAAAAGAGACAAAAGCATAAATGAATAAATGAATGTAAGCATTTTAATATTAGCATTTTTTCATTATTGTAAAATATCAACACTATAATAAATATACTTTTAAACATTTGTTTGTTCAAACATTCATGACATTTTTTAATATATATTTTCTGAACAAAGGTTTTTACTATTGTTATTTTTGTAATTCATTTATTCATTTTCACCACAGCGGAATGAACCACCAACTTATCCAGCACATGTTTTACGCAGCGGATAACCTTCCAGCTGCAACCCAGCACTGGGAAACACCCATACACACTCATTCACACACATACATTAGGGACAATTTAGCTTACCCAATTCACCTACAGCGCATGTGTTTGTACTTGTGGGGGAAACCGAAGCACCCGGAGAAAACCTACGCCAACACAGGCAGAACATGCAAACTCCAAACAGAAATTCCCACTGACCCAGTCGAGGCTTGAACCAACGACCTTCTTGCTGTGAGGCCACTGCGCCACCTTCATTGATGTTATTTATTATATAATGAACACTATGTACTTACTGGTTTCTATTTTGTCCCTGTTCAGTCACATTACTTGAGTGTACGCAGATGTTGCTTGATTTTTATTCTAGATGAACTAATCTTGATTAAAACATTCTTGAGTCCGGATTATGATAAACTTCAGGAGAATGAGTTTTATTCTCTGTGTCCAAAGCGGAATGTAAACTCAAGCTGAACGGATCAAACCGTAGCTGATTTGTTGCATTGAGGAATGAAGAAATCAAACACACTTTTAGAATAAAACTATGACTGTGAGTTCAGAAACCACTCAAACCAGCTTCAGGTGGCTTGCTGATGTTTTTTGCAGCAGTTTCTGAGTTATGGAATGATAAACAGAGATGACCTCCATCAAAAAAATATATCTATAATATGTCCAAGTTTTTTACCTGTTTAAATCCAGTGTTTACAATTTTTTTTTATTATTAGCCTAAATATTTCCTGATTTTGTTGGCGATACGGTGGCTCAGTGGTTAGCACTAACAGCAAGAAGGTCACTGGTTCGAGTGCCGGCTAGGCCAGTTGGTATTTCCGTGTGGAGTTTTCATGTTCTCCCCGTGTTGGCGTGGGATTCCTCCAGGTGCTCCGGTTTCCCCCACAGTCCAAACACATGCACTAGGGGAATTGAATAAACTAAATTAGCCGTAGTGTATGAGTGTGAATGAGTGTGTATGGGTGTTTCTCAGTACTGGATTGCAGCTAGATGCGCATCCGCTGTTTAAAAAACATGCTGGATAAATTGGCGATTCATTCCGCTGTGGCGACCCCTTATTAATGAAGGGACTAAGCCGAAGGAAAATGAATAAATACATTTCTCAATTTTAGGAAAATAATTAATTAAGGGGACTAATGATACTAACAATAATAATATTGTTATTTAATAATAGCATTAATAATGTATTATAGATAAATTAATAATAAAATTGTTGATATTGCCAATAATATTGACTTTAAGAAATTATTTAAATAAAGCTGCTTTTATGCAGCCAAACTAAAAGAAAAAAAAAATATATATATATATATTATTTTTTTATATATATAATATACACACACACACATTTTATGTATATACACACACACACACACACACACACACACAATTTAAGTATTGAACACCTCACCAAAGCTGCTGTTGACTTGAAATTTTCCCTGGATGTTGGTAACAACCAAAGAAACCCATATATGCAAAGAAAAGAAATTTAATTAATGTAATAAAATGAAATGACACTGGGGAAAAGTATTGAACACATGAAGAAAGGGAGCTGTAGAAAGGCAGTGAAGGCCCAGACAGCAGCTGAAATCTCTCAGTAGTTCTTCTGCAACCCTCTGCCCTTCCTCAGTGTAAATGCACATTATCTGCTTCAGTCCTTTATATAAAGTATTAAATAAGTTTCAGTAGTTCAGCACGATGTTAAACATCACTTAAAACATTTGAAAAATAACAATTATTTAATCATTTTGCCTTCAACTATATATGCAAATTTAAAAATATCTCATTTGCATTTTTAAACATACATTTAGCTAACTTGTCGTTTAAATTATGTTTGCGGTTCTTAATGTAATCAATCAACTGCTGAATTATGATTATAGTTAATAAGCTAATTTTCTTTAGCCCATTCACCTCCAATGTCTTGACTTACAGTACAAGCAGCTCATGCTTGTCCAATCAGAATGCAGAGTAAGCTGTGTAATCTTCAGCATTCCTCCGTCATGCAGGGATGGGATCTGGCGTTGAAGTCATATTTCCCATAAATTATAACAGATGAGCGAGCAGATCCGGCTTCGTGAGGTGGTCCTGTTTGGCGCTCGATGTGTGTGATGAAAGATTCATAGTGATATTCTCTTTCTTATATTAGTTGGCAGCCGCATGTCTTTTGACTGGGGGAAGCACACTCGCAACAGTCAAGACATCTTTTTTTTTTCTTTTCGTCTCAGAAACATTGCCAGACTTCATCCTGTGGGGCTTTTTCTGTGGCTGATAAGTTCATCGACACCTTAGTTTTTTCATGAATTGATTCTGGATGCTTTTCACAAGTAATGGTCATCATAATTCCTTGAAAGTTTTTATTATTTAGATTTTTCTAATGTATGAAGTCAGAATGATTCGCCCTCCTGCAGATTTCAATTCTGTTTTAAATAATTCCTATATTATGTTTAACAGAGCAAGAAATATTTCACAGTATTTCCTATAATATTTTTTCATCTAAAGAAAGTCCTAGGCTACGTTTAGTGACATTACAAATGTAGTTTTTAGGAGAAAAAATGTTTCTTTTAAATCATGTTTCTGCTGCAACGTCATTAATAAGCATTTAAATTGCTGAAGAACGCCAGCTGAAATAGCTGCTGTCGAGAGTGGCTGCTTCTTCAAGTGAAAATAAAGACCTTATTTTAATTTAATTGAGCGTAAAAACTAAAATATTTCTGTGAAATGCAGTCTGTCCAGTCTCTAAAGAACTTTCGACTGCGTTTTACTCGACCAGCAACTTGTTTCAGCACTAGAAAATGCCCGAAAAACCCAGGCGCACCAAAAACACAAGGCCCAACTCAGCCTAAACAGGCCTTAAATTGGATTTTTGTGCAGGATCAGGAGTGAAGGTACCTTCTAAATGTGAAGAGAAGTGTAGCTGCTTATGCGTTTATGCATCTTTTGCGCAACGTGCGCTTATTGGGTGAGCGCATATTGCGTGTGCACATTTCCAGGTGCACACAATTGAAAACCGCGAGTCACGTGACAAGAACTGATCCGATTAGCTTGATACATTGGAATATACACATTTAGGTAGACTAATTGCCTCAGACAAACAGAACACCCAAACACTAAGTGCTTCATACAATTGATGTCAATGGTTACAGGCATCCAGTTTTCTTCTAAATGTCTTCTTTTGTGTAAAAAATGGAAAAATAGGATTGGAAAAAGTGAATGATGAGAGAATTTTAAGCATTGGACGAGTTATCTCTTCAAGTCTTTTGAAAATGTCAAGCTGCTGCGATTAACCCAATTGTAATGTATTTCAGTGAATATTAAATCACTAAAAGAGCTGCAGTTTATTTTGTATTTTTATAGGTATATTATATGTTTTAGAAGTAACTTCAAAGTAAAGTAATTAGTAATCCGATTACTTTTTACATCAAGTAGTTAGTAATGTAATCAGATTACAATTTTCCAGTAGTAATCAGTAATTTGTAATCGATTACTTTTTTAAAGTAACTTACCCAACACTGGTCATTCTGTACTGGCTCTTACTACAAACAGGTGGCTGATCAGTAGTGAAATAGCTCGCAGGGCAAATACCCCAAGAAAGTTAAGGTTGTTAATTTTATTTATTTTTTAAAACTACATCTGCTGCTCATTATCTAATCAATAAAACCTTTAACCTAAAAATACACCGTTCAGTTAGATTTAATAAACATTTATACCACCATAATACAGTTCTATATATAAAATAAAATACTACATACATGAAATTTACTAATAATTAATAATTACTAAAATTACCAATACATTAACAGAATGTAACATGAACAATGTTGAAGTTAACAGTTAAAATTTCATTTTGATTAGCTTTTGACTGGATATGGTCTATGTTGTTTACGACAAATTAAAATGCATTGTCATTTATCAGACTCTGCAAACAATATCATTATGAAGACTGATGAACCTGGCACGAGCCATCCTTCACAGTAACACTTCTGTCCACAGCGGCTGCTCATTTAACCCTTAATAAATTCACTGGTAGTCAGAGAGATGTGTACCACACTTGTCATATGACAAATGATCAGTGTTTTCAATGCCAAACCCTTATTTTAGGTTTCAGATGCTGAAAAATACACATCGGTAAGCCTACTAGCAAAACACCTATTTACAGCTGTCTTTAAAAATGGCAATAATAATCATATTAAGTGAAGTTTAATATCTTAAACTAATTTCGAGAGGAGTACGTGCTCATGTTTAACCCAGCTGGCTCATATTAGCTAATCACGATCCTCCAATCAAAGCATCATAAGTTCCTATATATATATCCTCTTTTTCTCTTTGCAACTATCTTCGTCTTGAAGAAACCCCCCTCCTCCCCTCTTTATCCAGTATAGGTGGCCCAGCGACCAGCAGGAATTCCATCGGCTCTGGCTCCTTGCCATAGCATCCGGCATTTCCGGGTGGAGCTGGCACGCGTCCACAGGGGTTTTTCCGGGGTCCCCCGGTTTTTCTCAAAGCCAAATACGCTCTACATCATAGACCACCCAAACTTAAGTCTGTTCTACTAGACATCTCGCTCTAAGGAAGTTCATCGTGGCCTTAGCTGCGGGGGAGCCTTGAGACCGCCCTGAGCTCAATCTCCCCTCGCCCCGCAAAGGGAGGGAGCCCTAGACTCGAGGATCCCTTTAGCTCAGGGCTCTCTCTCCCGGGACAGCATGCCAAACAAGCTTTGTAAGTCATGAGCTAAGTGTGAACTCTTGAAACATAATCTGATGACGTGCTTCATTCATATAATGCAGTGTACACGTTGTGTACATAATCAGACATTTTACGCTTGTGTGTAACTGTACTTTTTGCGCATATCGGTCAGTTTAGGACTATGCTCTGCTCACACTGAAAATCTGATATCAGCAACATTTAAAACTACAATAGCCGCGTTTCCACTATCGCGCCTAAAGCGAGCGAGCCAGGGCGAGCCAAGGCCAGTCGCGTTTCCACTATAACTTCCGGGGCGTAATCGGGCCAAAGCGGGGCTTCCTTGGGGCCAGCGTCCGGCCTTTTTCGGCCCGTCGAATACCTTGGGCCAAGGAGGGCCAACTGGGGCTTCGGGGCGGGGTTACGTACAAAGGCGGAGTTTTCCTGTCAGGTAAAGAGGAGACAAGATGCTTTCTTCCCTTACATTTGTTTTGCTATCGCGCTTGATCAACTCACTAAGAAGAAGAAAAAATGGATAGCAGACAGTACTGGTCAGTTAAGGACACCAGGGCTCTTCTGACCATTTGGGCCGAGGAAAATGTTCAGAGGCAAATAGACGGCGTTTGCAGAAATGAGGACGTTATCAAGTACATCGTACATCGCTGTCTGGCCTTACACCAACAGACCACAAACAGTAAAACAGCAATCGCTTCGGTGTTCTCCATCTTCCAGCTCTCGTAGGGATGCCAGGTTGTGTTTGTGGTTATAATTTGAGTTTTTTGTTCCCGCTGAAGTGGGCGGGTTGTGTGACGTTTGATTCGGGGGACGTTCTGGGGGCGGTGTTTGCGTGACGCGCTGCGAGCAACTAGCCCGACAGTGGAAACGCGACATGATTTCGGCCTCATTTCTCAACCTCCTGGGCTATTGGCCCGGCCTGGCCCGATTAAAGCCCTGCCTCGCACTGGCCCGATAGTGGAAAAGCGGCTAATGTGAACAGCTATGCAAAAAAAAGCTGATCTGAGAAAAAATCCGATTTGAGCAGAAAGCCTCGCAGCGTGAATGAAGCCTTATTTATTTTATTTCAGCTAGAATAAAAGTTTTACATTTTTTTTAAACCATTTTAAGGTCAATATTATTAGCCCCCTTAAGCATTTTTTTCAATTGTCTACAGCAGGGTTTCCCAACCCTGTTCCTGAAGGCACACCAACAGTACACATTTTCAACCTCTCCCTAATCAAACACACCTGAATCAACAGTAGAAGAGACTCCAACACCTGAAGTTAATGTGTCAGATCAGGGAGACATCCAAAATATGTACTGTTGGTGTGCCTCCAGGAACAGGGTTGGGAAACACTACTCTACAGAACAAACCATCACTATACAATGACCTGCCTAATTAACCTATGTAGTTAAGCCTTTAAATGTCAATTTAAGCTGAACACTAGTATCTTGAAAAACATCTAGTCAAATATTATGTGCTCTCATCATGGCAAAGATAAAATAAATCAGTGATTAGAAATTAAAAACTAATTATGTTTAGAAATGTGTTGAAAAAAAACAGAAATTGGGAAAAAAATATAAAAGAATTCAGATTTAAGATGAGGGCTGAGGCTACGATATACAATAGTGTTTATCATTATAATTATTATTATTGGGTCAGCTCTCAGACGAGAGCCGTGAAGGAGAGACTCTTGTTCAGTCGAGCAGAAATTTCCCCGTTTTAGACGATGATGCTGAAGTCTCGGATCTCTCATATTCTCCAGGAAACAGCGGGGTCTTTGTTTTTCCAGGGGACTCCCTGAAATCACAGTCAGCCTCTTAGGTTTAACAGTCTGTAGAGTAAAATACTGGAGCTCCGGCCCACCGACATCGAGGAGAAGTGTTGCGCTGTTTGACTGAAGTAAAACAAATCACACTTAAAGGGCCCTATCATACACTGCGCAGTATATGCATAGGCGGAGGGTGAACAAACTCCAGGGTAAAGCTAATATATGTGCTGCTCTTTAATGCATTTAAAAAGATTTGCGACCGACCAAGAAGAGGTTTCAACAAAAGCACCGCCTATCAACAAACGTCTATTATATTCAACACGCACATTAAATTATTTTATTAAACTCTCCCACTGATCTACCGGTCTAAAGTTTGGGGTCAGTTTATTTATTTTTTATTATTATTACTTTTATTTAAAAATCTAAGAAAAATTATTTTGTTCATCAAGGCGGCATTTATTAAATATAAAAAAATTGTTAAATACTTATTTGTAAAAATCTTTGTTATTACTTACTGTATTCAGTTTTAAAGGGCACCTATGGTAAAAAATCTACTTTTCAAGCTGTTTGGACAGACATATGTGCATGTATGGTGTATAGACCGTCATATTTGGGTGATATAAGCACAGCATTTTTTTTTCAATTTAACAACATAAAAAACGGTGGACCAATTGGAGCTGTTTTCAAATCGACCGCAACTTTACGTAGGAGAGCGGTCCCCCCGCCCACCAATATTGATTGACAGGCGCGTCATCATATCCTCAGTTTGTTGATTCACGTCTGCCATTTTCAGCGTGAGTCGAAGCAATATCACTAAAGGAACACCCTAGCTCTATTTTTAGATGCAAGGCTCATTGGGCTCAACACAAGATCAATATTCTCCACATTATCACTCTAATCGGAATTATTGGTTGTATCTTTAGGTAGGTTTGCAAACATGTGTACTTCTCATTGAGTCTACCTTATACTTCAGCCGTTTGCATTTCTCACGATCACAGAAGCTCCCTGTGATCTTAACTAGCATGCGTTTTAGAATTCTAAACATAGGTTTCTATCAGGGTACACTCAAGTCGAGGGCTGGTCGCCACGGACCGCTGCAGAAACCTATGTTTAGAATTCAAAAATGCGTGGCGCGACGATTCGGGACACTTCATGTTTCTGCCGCGCTACAGAGAGTGTCTGGTGTGCCGTGTCGCGGCTTCGAGCGGCACATCCGGTGCCTCAGTCAAAGTTAATTCAGTGTGCGTGGTTATTAGTTTCTGTGTACAAGCTCGGCACTTGAAACTAGCACACAGTTGGCTGTAAAACTGTACAAAGACACAAATGATTTTGTACTCTGCTTGGTCTGTGTCAGAGTCTTACATGTACGACTGAATGCGGATCCTCTCTCTCCTTCTCAGTCTGCCTGTCAGACTCTGTAACAAACGCAGAGCGGGTGAGCTCTTGGCTCCGCCCCCTTGTTACGTTGGCGGGAAGCTGAAACTAATTTACATGTGAAGCAACACACCCCTAAATCAGCGAACTGTGGACACGCCCCCAACATGACACTTTTTAACACATTATAATAAAAAAATCTGAATTGTGTTTTAAACTGAACCTAAACTGACACACTCAGAAGAACCAGAATTTTAATATTAAATCATAAAAAAGAGGTAAACTATGTTCCCTTTAAATGAAATTATTACTCCTTGTTGCTTTTATTACTATTACCAATAATAATAATAATAATAATAATAATAAAAAAAAAATAATAATAATAATAATAATAATAATAATAATAATAATAATAATAATAATAATAGAGTGATTTATGAAGGATCGTGTGACTCTGAAGACAGAAGTAATAAAGCTAAAAATCTCAGACACGCCTCTGGAAGCGCCGGCCCTGAGTATACAAAATAATTCTCTTTTTCACGAGGCCAATCGAAAAACTAACTTGTAATTCAGCAATAAATATTTGACCTTTAAAATGTAAAACTCCAAACGATTGCCTAAACAAGATTACTACACTATAGGCTAGACCAGGCATGGGCAAACTCGATCCTCGAGGGCCGGTGTCCCTGCAGAGTTTTGCTCCAACACTAATCAAACACACCTGAACACCCTAATTAGTGTCTTCAAGATCACTAGAAAGCTACAAGCAGGTGTGTTTGATTAGGGTTGGTGCAAAACTATGCAGGGACACCGGCCCTCCAGGATCGAGTTTGCCCATCCCTGGGCTAGACTATGTTACAGTGAAAGTACTAATTAAATGCTGAAAACAAATTAAACCAGAATAATATATTATTATACTCCTCTCATAATACTCATTTGTCGTTTTATTACGTATGTCCTTGACCAGCAAATCAGAATAGTTTGCTGACCAGCACTTTCGGTTTGGTTTTCAGAGCAGCTGCTAACTCCAGTATTAAACAGCGCTCATCAGTGCAACATGCAGGCTTGGACAGTTCCATTTCTGTGCGGAGGGGGACTTTAAATTTGATTGACAAACTTACAATAGCTAAAGTGTTGTGTTAATAATCAACATTAAATTACATTCATATTACGCCTTACACCCGTTACATGTTTTCAATGCAGTTTTTTTCTTTGCTGCTATCTCCATGGTCTCTGGCCAGGGGGAGGCTAAGCCTTGCAAAGCCGTATACACACGCTCCGCCTATGAGTATATGCCAGGTATGTCGCAAGTGTATTTTTACCCTTTTCAGACTGGTGCAGGTATCATTATCATCTTTTTGTGCCATATTTTTTAAATATCAAATGCATTTAGCGCAAATAGCTAATGGACCACTTTATGCACTCATGAGTGCACTGGTCTGAAAAGGATGTGTGTTAAGGCGCATTAATGGCGTGTTGTTATTTTAAAGCAGCTGAGATAGACAGTACTATTGACCAACTGAAAGCTGGTGTAAAGTCAATTAAGCAGGGTTTTTATTTGTTATTTAAAGAGAACGTTAGTCATATTTCTGTGTGGAGTTTGCATGTTCTCCCTGCGTTCGTGTGGGTTTCCTCCAGGTGCTCCGGTTTCCCCCACAGTCCAAAGTCATGCGGAACGGTGAATTGGGTAAGCTAAATTGGCCGTAGTGTATGAGTGTGAATGAGTGTGTGTGGATGTTTCCTAGAGATGGGTTGCGGCTGGAAGGGCATCCGCTGCGTAAAACAAATGCTGGATAAGTTGGCGGTTCATTCCGCTGTGGCAATCCCAGATTAATAAAGGGATTAAGCCGACAAGAAAATGAACGAATGAATGAATGAATGTTAGTGATTTGTGCCTATGCGGGTCCAAAACGTGTGTACACATTGCTTATTACACTCACAGGGATGTACAGCAATACACAAATATAATTAAATATGAAACATTAAAGGATTAAATTTCCCCAAAAATGATTTGTGTCTACATATAAGCAAGGTTTCCCTGTGGTTAACACTGTCACATGTAAAACAAGAAATACTTGGACCATTGTTATGGTTTACATCTCTCAAAATGGTCTATATTTTCTTCGAACCTTGTTATTTTATTAAAATTACAAAACACAAAAGAGTTATGGTTATTTCTACCTATAGAACAGTTGTCTTCTGCCCTTATTCACACTAGCAGATCAAACACAATCTGTGTATGTTTACAGCATAGAGAACACAACTGGCCTCTGAATGAGCTGAGAGAGGATCACGTAAGCTCTACTGGTGCTCTTATTGGCTGTTGCTCAAGAGAGTTGCTCTTCATTTACAGTACATAAAGTTGATGGATTCTCAGCTGTGTTGCCTCGCTCGACATGCCCACCTGGTCGCCAACGGTTGCAGGTGCTCTCATCGCCGGAAGTCGCTTGCTCTCCACTGAAATGAACGGTCGCCTGTCGCTTTGCTGCTGTGTGTCGCTCATAGTGTGAATGAAGCTTTCTACTTTAAGATACTGTGACTTTAAATATGCATGCCTCTGTTGCCTAGCATCTTCTTGCTATCAAACGCATAACTTTCTGTTGACAAAAACATAACTTTACTTCAAATAAGTCTTTCAAAACAGCAT